>NC_134213.1:109720604-109725890 GCF_965140235.1 Caretta caretta
GGTTAGGGTTAGGGTTAGGGTTAGGGTTAGGGTTAGGGTTAGGGTTAGGGTTAGGGTTAGGGTTAGGGTTAGGGTTAGGGTTAGGGTTAGGGTTAGGGTTAGGGTTAGGGTTAGGGTTAGGGTTAGGGTTAGGGTTAGGGTTAGGGTTAGGGTTAGGGTTAGGGTTAGGGTTAGGGTTAGGGTTAGGGTTAGGGTTAGGGTTAGGGTTAGGGTTAGGGTTAGGGTTAGGGTTAGGGTTAGGGTTAGGGTTAGGGTTAGGGTTAGGGTTAGGGTTAGGGTTAGGGTTAGGGTTAGGGTTAGGGTTAGGGTTAGGGTTAGGGTTAGGGTTAGGGTTAGGGTTAGGGTTAGGGTTAGGGTTAGGGTTAGGGTTAGGGTTAGGGTTAGGGTTAGGGTTAGGGTTAGGGTTAGGGTTAGGGTTAGGGTTAGGGTTAGGGTTAGGGTTAGGGTTAGGGTTAGGGTTAGGGTTAGGGTTAGGGTTAGGGTTAGGGTTAGGGTTAGGGTTAGGGTTAGGGTTAGGGTTAGGGTTAGGGTTAGGGTTAGGGTTAGGGTTAGGGTTAGGGTTAGGGTTAGGGTTAGGGTTAGGGTTAGGGTTAGGGTTAGGGTTAGGGTTAGGGTTAGGGTTAGGGTTAGGGTTAGGGTTAGGGTTAGGGTTAGGGTTAGGGTTAGGGTTAGGGTTAGGGTTAGGGTTAGGGTTAGGGTTAGGGTTAGGGTTAGGGTTAGGGTTAGGGTTAGGGTTAGGGTTAGGGTTAGGGTTAGGGTTAGGGTTAGGGTTAGGGTTAGGGTTAGGGTTAGGGTTAGGGTTAGGGTTAGGGTTAGGGTTAGGGTTAGGGTTAGGGTTAGGGTTAGGGTTAGGGTTAGGGTTAGGGTTAGGGTTAGGGTTAGGGTTAGGGTTAGGGTTAGGGTTAGGGTTAGGGTTAGGGTTAGGGTTAGGGTTAGGGTTAGGGTTAGGGTTAGGGTTAGGGTTAGGGTTAGGGTTAGGGTTAGGGTTAGGGTTAGGGTTAGGGTTAGGGTTAGGGTTAGGGTTAGGGTTAGGGTTAGGGTTAGGGTTAGGGTTAGGGTTAGGGTTAGGGTTAGGGTTAGGGTTAGGGTTAGGGTTAGGGTTAGGGTTAGGGTTAGGGTTAGGGTTAGGGTTAGGGTTAGGGTTAGGGTTAGGGTTAGGGTTAGGGTTAGGGTTAGGGTTAGGGTTAGGGTTAGGGTTAGGGTTAGGGTTAGGGTTAGGGTTAGGGTTAGGGTTAGGGTTAGGGTTAGGGTTAGGGTTAGGGTTAGGGTTAGGGTTAGGGTTAGGGTTAGGGTTAGGGTTAGGGTTAGGGTTAGGGTTAGGGTTAGGGTTAGGGTTAGGGTTAGGGTTAGGGTTAGGGTTAGGGTTAGGGTTAGGGTTAGGGTTAGGGTTAGGGTTAGGGTTAGGGTTAGGGTTAGGGTTAGGGTTAGGGTTAGGGTTAGGGTTAGGGTTAGGGTTAGGGTTAGGGTTAGGGTTAGGGTTAGGGTTAGGGTTAGGGTTAGGGTTAGGGTTAGGGTTAGGGTTAGGGTTAGGGTTAGGGTTAGGGTTAGGGTTAGGGTTAGGGTTAGGGTTAGGGTTAGGGTTAGGGTTAGGGTTAGGGTTAGGGTTAGGGTTAGGGTTAGGGTTAGGGTTAGGGTTAGGGTTAGGGTTAGGGTTAGGGTTAGGGTTAGGGTTAGGGTTAGGGTTAGGGTTAGGGTTAGGGTTAGGGTTAGGGTTAGGGTTAGGGTTAGGGTTAGGGTTAGGGTTAGGGTTAGGGTTAGGGTTAGGGTTAGGGTTAGGGTTAGGGTTAGGGTTAGGGTTAGGGTTAGGGTTAGGGTTAGGGTTAGGGTTAGGGTTAGGGTTAGGGTTAGGGTTAGGGTTAGGGTTAGGGTTAGGGTTAGGGTTAGGGTTAGGGTTAGGGTTAGGGTTAGGGTTAGGGTTAGGGTTAGGGTTAGGGTTAGGGTTAGGGTTAGGGTTAGGGTTAGGGTTAGGGTTAGGGTTAGGGTTAGGGTTAGGGTTAGGGTTAGGGTTAGGGTTAGGGTTAGGGTTAGGGTTAGGGTTAGGGTTAGGGTTAGGGTTAGGGTTAGGGTTAGGGTTAGGGTTAGGGTTAGGGTTAGGGTTAGGGTTAGGGTTAGGGTTAGGGTTAGGGTTAGGGTTAGGGTTAGGGTTAGGGTTAGGGTTAGGGTTAGGGTTAGGGTTAGGGTTAGGGTTAGGGTTAGGGTTAGGGTTAGGGTTAGGGTTAGGGTTAGGGTTAGGGTTAGGGTTAGGGTTAGGGTTAGGGTTAGGGTTAGGGTTAGGGTTAGGGTTAGGGTTAGGGTTAGGGTTAGGGTTAGGGTTAGGGTTAGGGTTAGGGTTAGGGTTAGGGTTAGGGTTAGGGTTAGGGTTAGGGTTAGGGTTAGGGTTAGGGTTAGGGTTAGGGTTAGGGTTAGGGTTAGGGTTAGGGTTAGGGTTAGGGTTAGGGTTAGGGTTAGGGTTAGGGTTAGGGTTAGGGTTAGGGTTAGGGTTAGGGTTAGGGTTAGGGTTAGGGTTAGGGTTAGGGTTAGGGTTAGGGTTAGGGTTAGGGTTAGGGTTAGGGTTAGGGTTAGGGTTAGGGTTAGGGTTAGGGTTAGGGTTAGGGTTAGGGTTAGGGTTAGGGTTAGGGTTAGGGTTAGGGTTAGGGTTAGGGTTAGGGTTAGGGTTAGGGTTAGGGTTAGGGTTAGGGTTAGGGTTAGGGTTAGGGTTAGGGTTAGGGTTAGGGTTAGGGTTAGGGTTAGGGTTAGGGTTAGGGTTAGGGTTAGGGTTAGGGTTAGGGTTAGGGTTAGGGTTAGGGTTAGGGTTAGGGTTAGGGTTAGGGTTAGGGTTAGGGTTAGGGTTAGGGTTAGGGTTAGGGTTAGGGTTAGGGTTAGGGTTAGGGTTAGGGTTAGGGTTAGGGTTAGGGTTAGGGTTAGGGTTAGGGTTAGGGTTAGGGTTAGGGTTAGGGTTAGGGTTAGGGTTAGGGTTAGGGTTAGGGTTAGGGTTAGGGTTAGGGTTAGGGTTAGGGTTAGGGTTAGGGTTAGGGTTAGGGTTAGGGTTAGGGTTAGGGTTAGGGTTAGGGTTAGGGTTAGGGTTAGGGTTAGGGTTAGGGTTAGGGTTAGGGTTAGGGTTAGGGTTAGGGTTAGGGTTAGGGTTAGGGTTAGGGTTAGGGTTAGGGTTAGGGTTAGGGTTAGGGTTAGGGTTAGGGTTAGGGTTAGGGTTAGGGTTAGGGTTAGGGTTAGGGTTAGGGTTAGGGTTAGGGTTAGGGTTAGGGTTAGGGTTAGGGTTAGGGTTAGGGTTAGGGTTAGGGTTAGGGTTAGGGTTAGGGTTAGGGTTAGGGTTAGGGTTAGGGTTAGGGTTAGGGTTAGGGTTAGGGTTAGGGTTAGGGTTAGGGTTAGGGTTAGGGTTAGGGTTAGGGTTAGGGTTAGGGTTAGGGTTAGGGTTAGGGTTAGGGTTAGGGTTAGGGTTAGGGTTAGGGTTAGGGTTAGGGTTAGGGTTAGGGTTAGGGTTAGGGTTAGGGTTAGGGTTAGGGTTAGGGTTAGGGTTAGGGTTAGGGTTAGGGTTAGGGTTAGGGTTAGGGTTAGGGTTAGGGTTAGGGTTAGGGTTAGGGTTAGGGTTAGGGTTAGGGTTAGGGTTAGGGTTAGGGTTAGGGTTAGGGTTAGGGTTAGGGTTAGGGTTAGGGTTAGGGTTAGGGTTAGGGTTAGGGTTAGGGTTAGGGTTAGGGTTAGGGTTAGGGTTAGGGTTAGGGTTAGGGTTAGGGTTAGGGTTAGGGTTAGGGTTAGGGTTAGGGTTAGGGTTAGGGTTAGGGTTAGGGTTAGGGTTAGGGTTAGGGTTAGGGTTAGGGTTAGGGTTAGGGTTAGGGTTAGGGTTAGGGTTAGGGTTAGGGTTAGGGTTAGGGTTAGGGTTAGGGTTAGGGTTAGGGTTAGGGTTAGGGTTAGGGTTAGGGTTAGGGTTAGGGTTAGGGTTAGGGTTAGGGTTAGGGTTAGGGTTAGGGTTAGGGTTAGGGTTAGGGTTAGGGTTAGGGTTAGGGTTAGGGTTAGGGTTAGGGTTAGGGTTAGGGTTAGGGTTAGGGTTAGGGTTAGGGTTAGGGTTAGGGTTAGGGTTAGGGTTAGGGTTAGGGTTAGGGTTAGGGTTAGGGTTAGGGTTAGGGTTAGGGTTAGGGTTAGGGTTAGGGTTAGGGTTAGGGTTAGGGTTAGGGTTAGGGTTAGGGTTAGGGTTAGGGTTAGGGTTAGGGTTAGGGTTAGGGTTAGGGTTAGGGTTAGGGTTAGGGTTAGGGTTAGGGTTAGGGTTAGGGTTAGGGTTAGGGTTAGGGTTAGGGTTAGGGTTAGGGTTAGGGTTAGGGTTAGGGTTAGGGTTAGGGTTAGGGTTAGGGTTAGGGTTAGGGTTAGGGTTAGGGTTAGGGTTAGGGTTAGGGTTAGGGTTAGGGTTAGGGTTAGGGTTAGGGTTAGGGTTAGGGTTAGGGTTAGGGTTAGGGTTAGGGTTAGGGTTAGGGTTAGGGTTAGGGTTAGGGTTAGGGTTAGGGTTAGGGTTAGGGTTAGGGTTAGGGTTAGGGTTAGGGTTAGGGTTAGGGTTAGGGTTAGGGTTAGGGTTAGGGTTAGGGTTAGGGTTAGGGTTAGGGTTAGGGTTAGGGTTAGGGTTAGGGTTAGGGTTAGGGTTAGGGTTAGGGTTAGGGTTAGGGTTAGGGTTAGGGTTAGGGTTAGGGTTAGGGTTAGGGTTAGGGTTAGGGTTAGGGTTAGGGTTAGGGTTAGGGTTAGGGTTAGGGTTAGGGTTAGGGTTAGGGTTAGGGTTAGGGTTAGGGTTAGGGTTAGGGTTAGGGTTAGGGTTAGGGTTAGGGTTAGGGTTAGGGTTAGGGTTAGGGTTAGGGTTAGGGTTAGGGTTAGGGTTAGGGTTAGGGTTAGGGTTAGGGTTAGGGTTAGGGTTAGGGTTAGGGTTAGGGTTAGGGTTAGGGTTAGGGTTAGGGTTAGGGTTAGGGTTAGGGTTAGGGTTAGGGTTAGGGTTAGGGTTAGGGTTAGGGTTAGGGTTAGGGTTAGGGTTAGGGTTAGGGTTAGGGTTAGGGTTAGGGTTAGGGTTAGGGTTAGGGTTAGGGTTAGGGTTAGGGTTAGGGTTAGGGTTAGGGTTAGGGTTAGGGTTAGGGTTAGGGTTAGGGTTAGGGTTAGGGTTAGGGTTAGGGTTAGGGTTAGGGTTAGGGTTAGGGTTAGGGTTAGGGTTAGGGTTAGGGTTAGGGTTAGGGTTAGGGTTAGGGTTAGGGTTAGGGTTAGGGTTAGGGTTAGGGTTAGGGTTAGGGTTAGGGTTAGGGTTAGGGTTAGGGTTAGGGTTAG
>NC_134214.1:0-10000 GCF_965140235.1 Caretta caretta
TAACCCTAACCCTAACCCTAACCCTAACCCTAACCCTAACCCTAACCCTAACCCTAACCCTAACCCTAACCCTAACCCTAACCCTAACCCTAACCCTAACCCTAACCCTAACCCTAACCCTAACCCTAACCCTAACCCTAACCCTAACCCTAACCCTAACCCTAACCCTAACCCTAACCCTAACCCTAACCCTAACCCTAACCCTAACCCTAACCCTAACCCTAACCCTAACCCTAACCCTAACCCTAACCCTAACCCTAACCCTAACCCTAACCCTAACCCTAACCCTAACCCTAACCCTAACCCTAACCCTAACCCTAACCCTAACCCTAACCCTAACCCTAACCCTAACCCTAACCCTAACCCTAACCCTAACCCTAACCCTAACCCTAACCCTAACCCTAACCCTAACCCTAACCCTAACCCTAACCCTAACCCTAACCCTAACCCTAACCCTAACCCTAACCCTAACCCTAACCCTAACCCTAACCCTAACCCTAACCCTAACCCTAACCCTAACCCTAACCCTAACCCTAACCCTAACCCTAACCCTAACCCTAACCCTAACCCTAACCCTAACCCTAACCCTAACCCTAACCCTAACCCTAACCCTAACCCTAACCCTAACCCTAACCCTAACCCTAACCCTAACCCTAACCCTAACCCTAACCCTAACCCTAACCCTAACCCTAACCCTAACCCTAACCCTAACCCTAACCCTAACCCTAACCCTAACCCTAACCCTAACCCTAACCCTAACCCTAACCCTAACCCTAACCCTAACCCTAACCCTAACCCTAACCCTAACCCTAACCCTAACCCTAACCCTAACCCTAACCCTAACCCTAACCCTAACCCTAACCCTAACCCTAACCCTAACCCTAACCCTAACCCTAACCCTAACCCTAACCCTAACCCTAACCCTAACCCTAACCCTAACCCTAACCCTAACCCTAACCCTAACCCTAACCCTAACCCTAACCCTAACCCTAACCCTAACCCTAACCCTAACCCTAACCCTAACCCTAACCCTAACCCTAACCCTAACCCTAACCCTAACCCTAACCCTAACCCTAACCCTAACCCTAACCCTAACCCTAACCCTAACCCTAACCCTAACCCTAACCCTAACCCTAACCCTAACCCTAACCCTAACCCTAACCCTAACCCTAACCCTAACCCTAACCCTAACCCTAACCCTAACCCTAACCCTAACCCTAACCCTAACCCTAACCCTAACCCTAACCCTAACCCTAACCCTAACCCTAACCCTAACCCTAACCCTAACCCTAACCCTAACCCTAACCCTAACCCTAACCCTAACCCTAACCCTAACCCTAACCCTAACCCTAACCCTAACCCTAACCCTAACCCTAACCCTAACCCTAACCCTAACCCTAACCCTAACCCTAACCCTAACCCTAACCCTAACCCTAACCCTAACCCTAACCCTAACCCTAACCCTAACCCTAACCCTAACCCTAACCCTAACCCTAACCCTAACCCTAACCCTAACCCTAACCCTAACCCTAACCCTAACCCTAACCCTAACCCTAACCCTAACCCTAACCCTAACCCTAACCCTAACCCTAACCCTAACCCTAACCCTAACCCTAACCCTAACCCTAACCCTAACCCTAACCCTAACCCTAACCCTAACCCTAACCCTAACCCTAACCCTAACCCTAACCCTAACCCTAACCCTAACCCTAACCCTAACCCTAACCCTAACCCTAACCCTAACCCTAACCCTAACCCTAACCCTAACCCTAACCCTAACCCTAACCCTAACCCTAACCCTAACCCTAACCCTAACCCTAACCCTAACCCTAACCCTAACCCTAACCCTAACCCTAACCCTAACCCTAACCCTAACCCTAACCCTAACCCTAACCCTAACCCTAACCCTAACCCTAACCCTAACCCTAACCCTAACCCTAACCCTAACCCTAACCCTAACCCTAACCCTAACCCTAACCCTAACCCTAACCCTAACCCTAACCCTAACCCTAACCCTAACCCTAACCCTAACCCTAACCCTAACCCTAACCCTAACCCTAACCCTAACCCTAACCCTAACCCTAACCCTAACCCTAACCCTAACCCTAACCCTAACCCTAACCCTAACCCTAACCCTAACCCTAACCCTAACCCTAACCCTAACCCTAACCCTAACCCTAACCCTAACCCTAACCCTAACCCTAACCCTAACCCTAACCCTAACCCTAACCCTAACCCTAACCCTAACCCTAACCCTAACCCTAACCCTAACCCTAACCCTAACCCTAACCCTAACCCTAACCCTAACCCTAACCCTAACCCTAACCCTAACCCTAACCCTAACCCTAACCCTAACCCTAACCCTAACCCTAACCCTAACCCTAACCCTAACCCTAACCCTAACCCTAACCCTAACCCTAACCCTAACCCTAACCCTAACCCTAACCCTAACCCTAACCCTAACCCTAACCCTAACCCTAACCCTAACCCTAACCCTAACCCTAACCCTAACCCTAACCCTAACCCTAACCCTAACCCTAACCCTAACCCTAACCCTAACCCTAACCCTAACCCTAACCCTAACCCTAACCCTAACCCTAACCCTAACCCTAACCCTAACCCTAACCCTAACCCTAACCCTAACCCTAACCCTAACCCTAACCCTAACCCTAACCCTAACCCTAACCCTAACCCTAACCCTAACCCTAACCCTAACCCTAACCCTAACCCTAACCCTAACCCTAACCCTAACCCTAACCCTAACCCTAACCCTAACCCTAACCCTAACCCTAACCCTAACCCTAACCCTAACCCTAACCCTAACCCTAACCCTAACCCTAACCCTAACCCTAACCCTAACCCTAACCCTAACCCTAACCCTAACCCTAACCCTAACCCTAACCCTAACCCTAACCCTAACCCTAACCCTAACCCTAACCCTAACCCTAACCCTAACCCTAACCCTAACCCTAACCCTAACCCTAACCCTAACCCTAACCCTAACCCTAACCCTAACCCTAACCCTAACCCTAACCCTAACCCTAACCCTAACCCTAACCCTAACCCTAACCCTAACCCTAACCCTAACCCTAACCCTAACCCTAACCCTAACCCTAACCCTAACCCTAACCCTAACCCTAACCCTAACCCTAACCCTAACCCTAACCCTAACCCTAACCCTAACCCTAACCCTAACCCTAACCCTAACCCTAACCCTAACCCTAACCCTAACCCTAACCCTAACCCTAACCCTAACCCTAACCCTAACCCTAACCCTAACCCTAACCCTAACCCTAACCCTAACCCTAACCCTAACCCTAACCCTAACCCTAACCCTAACCCTAACCCTAACCCTAACCCTAACCCTAACCCTAACCCTAACCCTAACCCTAACCCTAACCCTAACCCTAACCCTAACCCTAACCCTAACCCTAACCCTAACCCTAACCCTAACCCTAACCCTAACCCTAACCCTAACCCTAACCCTAACCCTAACCCTAACCCTAACCCTAACCCTAACCCTAACCCTAACCCTAACCCTAACCCTAACCCTAACCCTAACCCTAACCCTAACCCTAACCCTAACCCTAACCCTAACCCTAACCCTAACCCTAACCCTAACCCTAACCCTAACCCTAACCCTAACCCTAACCCTAACCCTAACCCTAACCCTAACCCTAACCCTAACCCTAACCCTAACCCTAACCCTAACCCTAACCCTAACCCTAACCCTAACCCTAACCCTAACCCTAACCCTAACCCTAACCCTAACCCTAACCCTAACCCTAACCCTAACCCTAACCCTAACCCTAACCCTAACCCTAACCCTAACCCTAACCCTAACCCTAACCCTAACCCTAACCCTAACCCTAACCCTAACCCTAACCCTAACCCTAACCCTAACCCTAACCCTAACCCTAACCCTAACCCTAACCCTAACCCTAACCCTAACCCTAACCCTAACCCTAACCCTAACCCTAACCCTAACCCTAACCCTAACCCTAACCCTAACCCTAACCCTAACCCTAACCCTAACCCTAACCCTAACCCTAACCCTAACCCTAACCCTAACCCTAACCCTAACCCTAACCCTAACCCTAACCCTAACCCTAACCCTAACCCTAACCCTAACCCTAACCCTAACCCTAACCCTAACCCTAACCCTAACCCTAACCCTAACCCTAACCCTAACCCTAACCCTAACCCTAACCCTAACCCTAACCCTAACCCTAACCCTAACCCTAACCCTAACCCTAACCCTAACCCTAACCCTAACCCTAACCCTAACCCTAACCCTAACCCTAACCCTAACCCTAACCCTAACCCTAACCCTAACCCTAACCCTAACCCTAACCCTAACCCTAACCCTAACCCTAACCCTAACCCTAACCCTAACCCTAACCCTAACCCTAACCCTAACCCTAACCCTAACCCTAACCCTAACCCTAACCCTAACCCTAACCCTAACCCTAACCCTAACCCTAACCCTAACCCTAACCCTAACCCTAACCCTAACCCTAACCCTAACCCTAACCCTAACCCTAACCCTAACCCTAACCCTAACCCTAACCCTAACCCTAACCCTAACCCTAACCCTAACCCTAACCCTAACCCTAACCCTAACCCTAACCCTAACCCTAACCCTAACCCTAACCCTAACCCTAACCCTAACCCTAACCCTAACCCTAACCCTAACCCTAACCCTAACCCTAACCCTAACCCTAACCCTAACCCTAACCCTAACCCTAACCCTAACCCTAACCCTAACCCTAACCCTAACCCTAACCCTAACCCTAACCCTAACCCTAACCCTAACCCTAACCCTAACCCTAACCCTAACCCTAACCCTAACCCTAACCCTAACCCTAACCCTAACCCTAACCCTAACCCTAACCCTAACCCTAACCCTAACCCTAACCCTAACCCTAACCCTAACCCTAACCCTAACCCTAACCCTAACCCTAACCCTAACCCTAACCCTAACCCTAACCCTAACCCTAACCCTAACCCTAACCCTAACCCTAACCCTAACCCTAACCCTAACCCTAACCCTAACCCTAACCCTAACCCTAACCCTAACCCTAACCCTAACCCTAACCCTAACCCTAACCCTAACCCTAACCCTAACCCTAACCCTAACCCTAACCCTAACCCTAACCCTAACCCTAACCCTAACCCTAACCCTAACCCTAACCCTAACCCTAACCCTAACCCTAACCCTAACCCTAACCCTAACCCTAACCCTAACCCTAACCCTAACCCTAACCCTAACCCTAACCCTAACCCTAACCCTAACCCTAACCCTAACCCTAACCCTAACCCTAACCCTAACCCTAACCCTAACCCTAACCCTAACCCTAACCCTAACCCTAACCCTAACCCTAACCCTAACCCTAACCCTAACCCTAACCCTAACCCTAACCCTAACCCTAACCCTAACCCTAACCCTAACCCTAACCCTAACCCTAACCCTAACCCTAACCCTAACCCTAACCCTAACCCTAACCCTAACCCTAACCCTAACCCTAACCCTAACCCTAACCCTAACCCTAACCCTAACCCTAACCCTAACCCTAACCCTAACCCTAACCCTAACCCTAACCCTAACCCTAACCCTAACCCTAACCCTAACCCTAACCCTAACCCTAACCCTAACCCTAACCCTAACCCTAACCCTAACCCTAACCCTAACCCTAACCCTAACCCTAACCCTAACCCTAACCCTAACCCTAACCCTAACCCTAACCCTAACCCTAACCCTAACCCTAACCCTAACCCTAACCCTAACCCTAACCCTAACCCTAACCCTAACCCTAACCCTAACCCTAACCCTAACCCTAACCCTAACCCTAACCCTAACCCTAACCCTAACCCTAACCCTAACCCTAACCCTAACCCTAACCCTAACCCTAACCCTAACCCTAACCCTAACCCTAACCCTAACCCTAACCCTAACCCTAACCCTAACCCTAACCCTAACCCTAACCCTAACCCTAACCCTAACCCTAACCCTAACCCTAACCCTAACCCTAACCCTAACCCTAACCCTAACCCTAACCCTAACCCTAACCCTAACCCTAACCCTAACCCTAACCCTAACCCTAACCCTAACCCTAACCCTAACCCTAACCCTAACCCTAACCCTAACCCTAACCCTAACCCTAACCCTAACCCTAACCCTAACCCTAACCCTAACCCTAACCCTAACCCTAACCCTAACCCTAACCCTAACCCTAACCCTAACCCTAACCCTAACCCTAACCCTAACCCTAACCCTAACCCTAACCCTAACCCTAACCCTAACCCTAACCCTAACCCTAACCCTAACCCTAACCCTAACCCTAACCCTAACCCTAACCCTAACCCTAACCCTAACCCTAACCCTAACCCTAACCCTAACCCTAACCCTAACCCTAACCCTAACCCTAACCCTAACCCTAACCCTAACCCTAACCCTAACCCTAACCCTAACCCTAACCCTAACCCTAACCCTAACCCTAACCCTAACCCTAACCCTAACCCTAACCCTAACCCTAACCCTAACCCTAACCCTAACCCTAACCCTAACCCTAACCCTAACCCTAACCCTAACCCTAACCCTAACCCTAACCCTAACCCTAACCCTAACCCTAACCCTAACCCTAACCCTAACCCTAACCCTAACCCTAACCCTAACCCTAACCCTAACCCTAACCCTAACCCTAACCCTAACCCTAACCCTAACCCTAACCCTAACCCTAACCCTAACCCTAACCCTAACCCTAACCCTAACCCTAACCCTAACCCTAACCCTAACCCTAACCCTAACCCTAACCCTAACCCTAACCCTAACCCTAACCCTAACCCTAACCCTAACCCTAACCCTAACCCTAACCCTAACCCTAACCCTAACCCTAACCCTAACCCTAACCCTAACCCTAACCCTAACCCTAACCCTAACCCTAACCCTAACCCTAACCCTAACCCTAACCCTAACCCTAACCCTAACCCTAACCCTAACCCTAACCCTAACCCTAACCCTAACCCTAACCCTAACCCTAACCCTAACCCTAACCCTAACCCTAACCCTAACCCTAACCCTAACCCTAACCCTAACCCTAACCCTAACCCTAACCCTAACCCTAACCCTAACCCTAACCCTAACCCTAACCCTAACCCTAACCCTAACCCTAACCCTAACCCTAACCCTAACCCTAACCCTAACCCTAACCCTAACCCTAACCCTAACCCTAACCCTAACCCTAACCCTAACCCTAACCCTAACCCTAACCCTAACCCTAACCCTAACCCTAACCCTAACCCTAACCCTAACCCTAACCCTAACCCTAACCCTAACCCTAACCCTAACCCTAACCCTAACCCTAACCCTAACCCTAACCCTAACCCTAACCCTAACCCTAACCCTAACCCTAACCCTAACCCTAACCCTAACCCTAACCCTAACCCTAACCCTAACCCTAACCCTAACCCTAACCCTAACCCTAACCCTAACCCTAACCCTAACCCTAACCCTAACCCTAACCCTAACCCTAACCCTAACCCTAACCCTAACCCTAACCCTAACCCTAACCCTAACCCTAACCCTAACCCTAACCCTAACCCTAACCCTAACCCTAACCCTAACCCTAACCCTAACCCTAACCCTAACCCTAACCCTAACCCTAACCCTAACCCTAACCCTAACCCTAACCCTAACCCTAACCCTAACCCTAACCCTAACCCTAACCCTAACCCTAACCCTAACCCTAACCCGTAACCCTAACCCTAACCCTAACCCTAACCCTAACCCTAACCCTAACCCTAACCCTAACCCTAACCCTAACCCTAACCCTAACCCTAACCCTAACCCTAACCCTAACCCTAACCCTAACCCTAACCCTAACCCTAACCCTAACCCTAACCCTAACCCTAACCCTAACCCTAACCCTAACCCTAACCCTAACCCTAACCCTAACCCTAACCCTAACCCTAACCCTAACCCTAACCCTAACCCTAACCCTAACCCTAACCCTAACCCTAACCCTAACCCTAACCCTAACCCTAACCCTAACCCTAACCCTAACCCTAACCCTAACCCTAACCCTAACCCTAACCCTAACCCTAACCCTAACCCTAACCCTAACCCTAACCCTAACCCTAACCCTAACCCTAACCCTAACCCTAACCCTAACCCTAACCCTAACCCTAACCCTAACCCTAACCCTAACCCTAACCCTAACCCTAACCCTAACCCTAACCCTAACCCTAACCCTAACCCTAACCCTAACCCTAACCCTAACCCTAACCCTAACCCTAACCCTAACCCTAACCCTAACCCTAACCCTAACCCTAACCCTAACCCTAACCCTAACCCTAACCCTAACCCTAACCCTAACCCTAACCCTAACCCTAACCCTAACCCTAACCCTAACCCTAACCCTAACCCTAACCCTAACCCTAACCCTAACCCTAACCCTAACCCTAACCCTAACCCTAACCCTAACCCTAACCCTAACCCTAACCCTAACCCTAACCCTAACCCTAACCCTAACCCTAACCCTAACCCTAACCCTAACCCTAACCCTAACCCTAACCCTAACCCTAACCCTAACCCTAACCCTAACCCTAACCCTAACCCTAACCCTAACCCTAACCCTAACCCTAACCCTAACCCTAACCCTAACCCTAACCCTAACCCTAACCCTAACCCTAACCCTAACCCTAACCCTAACCCTAACCCTAACCCTAACCCTAACCCTAACCCTAACCCTAACCCTAACCCTAACCCTAACCCTAACCCTAACCCTAACCCTAACCCTAACCCTAACCCTAACCCTAACCCTAACCCTAACCCTAACCCTAACCCTAACCCTAACCCTAACCCTAACCCTAACCCTAACCCTAACCCTAACCCTAACCCTAACCCTAACCCTAACCCTAACCCTAACCCTAACCCTAACCCTAACCCTAACCCTAACCCTAACCCTAACCCTAACCCTAACCCTAACCCTAACCCTAACCCTAACCCTAACCCTAACCCTAACCCTAACCCTAACCCTAACCCTAACCCTAACCCTAACCCTAACCCTAACCCTAACCCTAACCCTAACCCTAACCCTAACCCTAACCCTAACCCTAACCCTAACCCTAACCCTAACCCTAACCCTAACCCTAACCCTAACCCTAACCCTAACCCTAACCCTAACCCTAACCCTAACCCTAACCCTAACCCTAACCCTAACCCTAACCCTAACCCTAACCCTAACCCTAACCCTAACCCTAACCCTAACCCTAACCCTAACCCTAACCCTAACCCTAACCCTAACCCTAACCCTAACCCTAACCCTAACCCTAACCCTAACCCTAACCCTAACCCTAACCCTAACCCTAACCCTAACCCTAACCCTAACCCTAACCCTAACCCTAACCCTAACCCTAACCCTAACCCTAACCCTAACCCTAACCCTAACCCTAACCCTAACCCTAACCCTAACCCTAACCCTAACCCTAACCCTAACCCTAACCCTAACCCTAACCCTAACCCTAACCCTAACCCTAACCCTAACCCTAACCCTAACCCTAACCCTAACCCTAACCCTAACCCTAACCCTAACCCTAACCCTAACCCTAACCCTAACCCTAACCCTAACCCTAACCCTAACCCTAACCCTAACCCTAACCCTAACCCTAACCCTAACCCTAACCCTAACCCTAACCCTAACCCTAACCCTAACCCTAACCCTAACCCTAACCCTAACCCTAACCCTAACCCTAACCCTAACCCTAACCCTAACCCTAACCCTAACCCTAACCCTAACCCTAACCCTAACCCTAACCCTAACCCTAACCCTAACCCTAACCCTAACCCTAACCCTAACCCTAACCCTAACCCTAACCCTAACCCTAACCCTAACCCTAACCCTAACCCTAACCCTAACCCTAACCCTAACCCTAACCCTAACCCTAACCCTAACCCTAACCCTAACCCTAACCCTAACCCTAACCCTAACCCTAACCCTAA